>NW_019725839.1:292202-307497 GCF_002891405.2 Cryptotermes secundus | reverse complement strand
AAAAAAAGAGTCCTAACGGATCCTTGACACACCGTGCGTGTATGTGCGAAATATACACTTGACGGAAGGCCAAGCGTATTCATAAGAGAGAAACCCATCTTCTCGTCAGAGAGGATGTTACATAAGGACTATTACCGCAAGAGTTCAGTTGGAAAAAAAAAATCTCTGGTCGTGGACCTCAAGGGGCTTGACGCCGAGACGAACTGATTGGCAGTAAACCGCCATTCGTAAAGTAACTTTGACTATGACGGGGGTGTTTGCCGGCCGTCGCATAGAAACGGCAGATCCTCAGTTGTCACAGAAACGGCCCATATGTCGCAATATGCAGCTCATTTAGAAGCACGTGTTTCATTTGAAGCTTTCCATAATGACGTAACATGTAAATAGATAGCCAAGACAAATAGCGTACGTTTTAACGCAGCCTTATCTGTTTTCTGTTTAATGTATGACCCTGCAGGGTTCATTGTCTGTATACTAAGTGTGTATCAGCATTGAAGAAACGTCAAGGTCAGTGACGTCTGAAATCGGAAATCGGAATGAAGGCGCTGGAGACGTGTGTACTGCAAATAAACTCTTCCGGGAACCGGGTGCGTCATGCATCGTGCAGGCAACCTTGCGGAAGGAAAGGTAGAGGCGAAGTTGTCCCTGTGCTTATTTAATTAAGCACTACGTCATGAAGGGGAGTGGGTGTATAGATCCACGTTCTCCGTGAAAGAAAAGTCTTATGTAAATATAATTTGAACTCCCCACCGTCGAATGAATACTGGAAGTTTTGTAGAAAATAGAATCTAGATTCTAATGATGACGTAACGGTTACGTCACACACTGAGGATGACGCATGCTCGTTTTCATAGCAGATGGGGTATAGAAACAGATGTTGCTACTTTTGTTTCTGTTTTCAGGGTACGTTGAACTTGAGTGAAACAGGATGGCAGAAAGCGAATTAGATAGTCCAATCGATATGATAATGATCTCGATAGCGTTGTTCCATTGTCGACTGTTATCTCCGTAAATGTTGACATCGTTGCTAGATTCAGTTCAGAGTGGAAACAGCACGAAAAGAAGACGGGAAATATACCGGAAGAAATCTGACGATGATCCAGCTGCCCAGTTCAGCTTCTCGCCGTCCGATACGGACGAGAATGGAGTTTTCTTTCCCCCCCGATAAATTTTAGCTTTCGCAGTGTCGAATTACATGGCAGTCTGCTTGAGCTGGCAGGAGATGAATATCTTACGAAACGTGCACACGGCGTAGCGTTTCCGGCGCTTTCGCTGTGTACGCAGCATCAAGCTCCCCTTTGTTTAACCATCTCTGATACAGTAGGATTTACGCAAAAATCGCATTGGATGTAAAATGTGTCGCATTCTTCGCTCCTCTAAGTATTTAGCGAGTTGCGCCCGAGATGGCCGCAGGCTCCCGTAAAGTGGCAGCCCTCGTCATCCGACTTGAATCCAAGATGGGGATGTGTGGAGAAATTTTATGAAAACTCTTAAATGTAAGATTTAATTAAAATCGTTCAGCGGTGTTAGATGCGGATAGGTTGAAGGACGGTCACAGCGAGGGAATGCGTGGATTCTCACAACTTTTCAATTGGAGCGCGCTTGAAGTGCGGGGGGAAGAGGCTGTCTGTATCATGTCCATTCTGTGGGAAGCTGAAGGCGTATGAACACCATATCCACTCGACTGCAAGACGCACGCTTGGTTTCGTTGTAACGCCGCGTCACAACGGAACCGCTTCTGAGACATAGTATTTCGGTGGGGGGGGGTGAATTTCGGGTGAGAACTAGAATACGTCCGCATATAGCGGTAAGCTTGTCCAACAGAGAATTCAGACAACCACCGAATGTTCAACAGTGTCAGTCATGCCCGCCCCTACTCACCTTCCCGAGTGTTCAGTTTAAGAACGCAACAATGAGCACAGGCGTAACAATGGAATCTGACCGATCTCTCTTCATCGCAGAATATCAGTTAATATTAAAATTACCTGACATTTCCGGCCTACAAGCCATCAGGTGCCCACGGCATTTAATCATCGGAAGTGCGTAGAAGCACTTCCGGAGTCTCGTTTTTCTCGTGTCTCTGTGTTTACGGCCCGTGGCTGGGGTTATGGTCATGAAGTTTTTTGCTCATCGGTCGTACATTGCTTCCTAGACGCCATAAAATGTAACGCGCCCTGATTTCAGAAGAAAAAAAAAAGAAAGACAGAAGAAACGCATGTCTGCGCGGCCCCGCAGTTGAGAGCGACTTTGCCGTGCCCGTGTGAGCTGCGGCTGGGTTCCGGCTCGCCTGCAGCATATGCCGTTCCCAAGTGACAACTACAGTTGCTGGATGAATCACTCGAATTAGCGGCCCCTCTTCACCACAGGCTGCTCCACAAGTCGGGCGCCCGCGCCTGGACGGATTTCTTTGTCGGTTGCACCGGCAGAACTAAAAGCAGTGCAATGTGGCACGCCCAGGGGACGGGGACGTACAAAGTTTGGGTAGGAAAATCTGAAGGAAAGAAGCCACAAGAAGCGCCTGAACGTGGGCGGGATGTAAAGGTGAAAGAAGGTGAAGCTGTCCCTGTAACAGGCCGTGGAGGCCCATAGGTTTCTGAGACGTCGAGGCTCCCACATTTTCTAGACAATCGGCTTAAAGATGGTGGTAAGGTTGTCAGCCTTGCACGCAGGCCGCCCTTTAGTTCCTGGTACTCATATCTGTTGGAGGCTGAGTCGACCCCAGGGCCATAGTGCGGCTGGAAGGAATAGGTCAGTTGAAAAATCCAATGACCTCGTCTGGAATCGAACCGCTACCTTCCGGCTTGTAGCATAGTGTCTCAACCAACCACGCTACAGCGTGCCCCACTTGGGTCGGAGGATAATATTAAAACTGTTAAGGAAGTAGGTTACGGGCGTGGTGACTGGACCTTTCTGGCTCAGATAGGAACCGGTGACCGGGGGCGGGGGCTCTTTTGAACACTGCGGTGAACCTTCGTGCCCCATAAGAAGCTGAGCTTCTCAAGAAAGACGCAGCTGCATGGATTCAGCCGTGGAATAACGGAGGAGCCTGGTGAGCCCTGTCAGTATAGTGACCTGGAAGTTCGGGCCTCGATTCCCGGCAGAGGCAGAGGAACGACGAGATGAGCAGCCGAGCAGGTTGGAATGGTGGTAACGCCCTAGACCCGACATCTTGACAGATTTAACGTAGTTTCCCTCAGTCCCTTCAGGCAAATTCCGGGGATACTGCCCTGATCAGTCTATGACCTCTTCCTTTGAAATCGTCTCCAGTTCATCACTCGACCTGCGCTTCGATGCCATATGTCCTGGATACTGACAGCGCCGCTTTAAATTATAGGGAAGTGAAGTCTTGTGGGACTGGCAGCTATAGCAGGCTTTTATGCCGTGGGGATGCTCACATCTGCGGGTGGGACCAGGAGGGTGTGTGTTCTGACTCACCGCGCCGCCTGGACGTCCGGTTAAGTGGGGGGGGGAACTGCCAAGAGCAACGTCGCGTGGCGGTGAGTCTCGCTGCCCACGCTGCACAGCGCAAGTTCCTCGTCGTGTGTTTGTGTGTGGCAGTGTGACCTCATGTCCCAAGGGAATGGTTAGGAAGCAGCTCCAAGCCGAGGTTTGTCGCAGTTTTCTGTAGCCCCACCAGCCGGGCTGGTACCTCAGAATAGGCCACAGCCGCTTCCCACCAGTCTGTGATGTACTTTGACTTGACGCTATGCAGTTTGTTATTTTGTGTGGTATGATTTTGGGGGTGGGTTTCCTCAGCCCCACCAGGCAGTTTCTGGGACAGTATCCTTGGTTAGGTGATGACCGCTTCCTTCCACCAGATGTATCCATCAGTCGTCCTTCCATTTAATGCAGTTTGGTGTGATGATGACGTCATGAATTAAACCACAGAGCACAGCGCAGTCAGAACTGTTTTAGAATTAATGTGAGGGTGCGTTACACCCTTGTTTCTTGCTTTGGCATAGCTCAACAGGAGAAAGCATAATGTATAGGCCCTGTATGTCTCGACATAATCAGCAGACCGACTGCGGCATTCTCCCAACCGCATCCACATGTTAGATTACCATGGTGTTTGCCCCCACTGGTGAACCTCAGCGCTCGTCTCAATGGGCACAAAGTATGGACAAGGCATTCCCCCTCACGTTCCTGAACCATGGGGCAGCAGTGAAGTGATATGATGATGCAGTGGAAAGTGAGTTGTGTGTTGAGCGTTGACTCATTCTTCACTGGGACAGGTGCCTTAGTCTTTCTGGCAGTTACATGGAGATGTAAAGGGTTTGTTCATTATTTTGTTTGATTACAAAATGTGAGTGTAACGCACTGGTGGGCATTATTTGCTGATCACCTCTTGTACATAACTATTCCATCTGTCTGCAGACGTCTCTTGGAGTTGCAACTACAAAATCTGTAATATTGATCATGACACTGACTCATGACTCATAGTTGGCAGGACTGATGTGTTGCGTGTACAGGGGTGTCAACCTCTGAGGCTGGTGGTAATGTTGATCCGGGGACGTGCCGTGGAGCCATGACAAGTCTGCTGCAGTTGGACAACCTGCAGGACTGCATCAGTGGTGCCAACAGTGACCAGATCACGAAGCTCTTCCCGAAGTGCCGGCCCCGTGACATCAATCTCAACCCCTTGCAGCAGCATACAGCTCAGCAGGATGGCCAGCATGACCATGACAACAACAGTCTTCTACGACACAGACTCTCGGTTGTTTCTGTGGTGATGGATGCACCTCCCAGTCTGGACAGGTGTGTGTTTGGGGCCGCTGAGGCACATGGCCAGAGTCAGGGTCTCAAGGAGACATACGGAGAGTTCGAAGAGTATTCTTCTGGGATGTGACACTGTGTAGTCAAGTAGAAGCTCACTGGGGGCCCTTGGCTGCCCTCTCTTCCCATAAGACAGTAATGTGTATAATTCCAGCCATGAAAATCTCACATACATTTCAAGAATTTTGACGTATTTGGTTTTTGATCAGTAGCCTGAATTGTCTTCTGTTTTCTTGTATAAGGTTTTTGTGTTGTAGTACAAGAGATACGATGAAACAGAGGCATGTAGACTGCATCCCTCTGAATGTTTAGAGAGGTGTGTTTCACTGCATTAGAAACCGATGGTGTGGTCACAGGTGCAAGGTTGGGTGCAGTAGTGCGGTGGGAGGAGGGGAGGAAGAAGACGGAGAGGAAGCTGAGGAGGGGGCAGACAACCACTGCCAACACGAGACAAACGCGGGTAATTCTGAGAACTCGGCCAATTCCTCTGACCTGGAGAATTCAGACGACATGTTACAGGATGAGGACGAGGAGCTGATTATTGACCACACTGCAACAAGTACGTATCTGCCACATCACAGTCTTGGGGCAGAATGTTCATCCATGTTGTGCTGCAGTAATTTCGGTGATACATACCATAGGAATAATTTTGACAACTGATGCCACCATTTTCTGGTTAGTCTCTAAATTACCAAGTTTGGATTCTTTGTCAACTGATCACATTAAATATATTCAGAGTTATTGCACTGTGCATCTATATTTATGAACACGCACACACACACACCCACCCACATCTGGCTCAAGCTGATGCACCTCTCACTCTGCTCTACTCCTCCGTGCTTACACTCCAGCTGTACTTTGCTCTGTTCACATGGAGTGGCTGCTGGTGAGAATACAGTAGTTCGCAGAAAGGGGAAGCCCCAAGTGCTGTCGTCCCACCATTGGTGGGACTTCTCTTCCTGGCCATAATATGGATTGTGTATATATTCTCTGCATATGTTAGTGTTGTATAATACATGTCTGAATTTCAACTGACCAGACTTACCCTTGCATCCATTGAGCAACGGTATGCAGAGACATGCTGTAAAAATATACCTGGATTGGATAAATCTGGACCGCCTCTGTGGTCTAGTGATCAGAGCCCCTGGCTACAGATCCAGAGGTCCTGGGTTCGTTTCCCGGCGATACCAGATCTTCTGAGAAGTAGTGATTCAGGAACGGAGTCCACTCAGCCTCGTGAACATAATTGAGGAGCTACCTGAATGGAAAAGCAGCGGCTCCGGTCTAGAAATCCAAGTTTAATGGCTGTGAAGATCTGTTGCGCTGACCATGCAACTTCCTCTATACGCAAAAGTTGGCACTAACTCCGCCGACAAGTGGTGGCTGCTTGGTCAGTATAGTTTGCTTGTGGAATAAGATCACAGAGTTCTTTTTTTGGATACACCTGACCTTGGAAGGGTTAACAGACCCAGAAAGTCTGGGTAGTGGTGACTCATTTGACTTGCATTTCAGGTTCAGAATTTTCTATCAGTTTTTTCTTTTTCTGTGGTTTTTATGACTTTCTTTATGTAAATGGGAGTTGCTGTAAGAAGATTTGTCTCTTCTGGGATGTAACACAGGATGCATATCTACCAGACTGCATGGCACCACATCCCTGAAGAGAGTAATCTTCATAGCCACTCCTGTGTGCAGGCTTACCATAGTTCAGAGAGTAAAGTGACAGAGTATATGCTGGGAATTAAACCCCGCCTGTCTGGTCACATTTCTAGTTGAGGCCTTCGTGTCCTGTAACATTGATTGTTTGTTGTCTGGTAGACCTCACAAACCAACAGGGGGAGCAACATGAGAGCAATGAGGTGATAGTCCTCACCAGCAATGTCGGCGGGTCTGGCAGCAAGGTTGGCAGCACTTACAAACTGCGGGACTCGCGGATCATTGAGATTGCAGGAGGGCGTGAACTTTTCTCGCAGAGCAGGTCGAAGGCAGCACGCTGCAAGTCTGCCCGCTACTTCGACGATGGTGACAAGCTGGGCAAGCGGACCGGGAAGACTCAGGGCGTGTGGGAATTGCGTGCAAGGTGAAGGACATTTCTACATATCTTGACCCATTTGCTGATATTAAAGTGATTGAGTGGATGAGGCAGTCTCGTCAAGTTTGCTGTAATTTGATTTGCTGATATTTAAAGGCTGGTTTTCTGTTTCCTGTCGTTCACATATGAGAAAAAATGAAACAAGATGAATTTACCAATTTTTCCAGACATACCAACTTAGTTACTCATTTTTGTGTATCCTTCTTACTGAATGTACAAATGTATTGTAATGTTTATCGATATTTAGAGCAATCACTGTCATGACATCTGTGATCCCTTATGTCCTTGAAGAGAGTTCTTTGTTAAGTGTTCCATTGCAACACCACTGCTCACTCACCTGCACTCACCTCTTTCTGCCTTGTCTCGCTCATCACCAACCTACACTGAAAACTGACTCACTAGTCTGGCAGTTTGCTGACCCACTGATGGACTGACTGACTGACACATGACTCACAACACTCCTGCTTCCCATGTGCACTGCATGGAGTCAAAGTGACTTCAGCTCATGCAGGTGCTTTAAAGTTTAGCTCTAACTGCCTTCTGTTGCCCACATTGTCCAGACTGAGATGGGACGTCACTGACCATGTGACTGCCTTCTGTTCCCCGCATTGTCCACACTGAGATGGGACGTCACTGACCATGTGACTGCCTTCTGTTCTCCGCATTGTCCACACTGAGATGGGAGATAGCACAGCACTTACCACAGAAACCATGATGATGGAGACAGAGACAGTCTGTGAAACACTGAACATCAGTTCCACACTGACATGGTTAATCATCCAAGAAGACTTTGTTGTGTACTGTTGCTGTGAAGACTTCTGGAGCATGTAAGGCAGAAACTTTTGATGCTTTGCTTGTGTTCACCTTACATACTGACTTACCCTCGCATATGTTAACAGATGCAAAGTATTTGAGGTTGAACACTCTCTGCTGCCTGTATATGTCACAGAGGTCTGTATTGCGACTGTTAGTAGTTTCAGTAGAGGGTTACAGTCTGAGTGTGATAACAAATTGTTTATTACAGGTGTGGTAATGACATGAAAAACAAGCGAGGGCTGAGTTCTCAGCAGCGTGAAGTTACAGAGACTGTATTCTCAACAGAAGTCAGATCTGTGGTGAGGCACCAGCGAGCTGCCGGCATGAGTTCACCACTTGCGGCAGGCGGAGAAGTGGTGGTGTTTGATGACATTGGGGAAGAGGATTGGCGTAACAACATCAATACCACAGGTCTCTCTTCCACGGGCACTTCCCCAAGCCCACCCGTGTATCACCGCACTGCCACTGACTTCTTCAAGGTATGACGAGGATTGTGTCACGTTCACTGGTGCTTGTGCTTCAGTGTTACATTCTTACGGTTTCAAAAATGGGTTGAAATGGAAGAAAATGTGGATTTGTGGTTGTCACAGTGGTTACTGTGAAGAGTAAAGTCTTCTGGGTTGTAACTCTTTGTAGTTCCGAAAGCCAGTGTTTTTCAGGGTTGAACCTGAACTTGCTGCCTGCTTCTGCTGGTTTCTTGCTTGGATTACTGGGGGGAGAGAGGCGATATGTTCCTCTGAAAAGGCTCTCTTCATATTGCACAGTATCAACCCAAAATACTGAACTCGGTACTGGAGAAAATGGTGTGCCCGGTGCCTCCAGTTCTGGTCTTTCTGAACTTCCAGGCTTCTGTCTGTCTCAACGTTGATGAAAGAATTAATATATGAGGCAGAGAAGTCTATGAGATAGCTCTGCTCTGTCCATTGGTAGGAGCAGGAAATGATGATGATGAATACTCAACCAGTGGTGTGCAGCCCACCATTGATCTGCACCACAGTTTCCTCTAGTCTGCTAATTTCAGTGCATATAAAAGGTCTGACAATTTAATTCCCGGAAAGGCCGTTGTGTGTTGCTGGGTGTTGAGTCAGGCAAACTCGATGTACCCAATCACGTTTGGACAGGTTCTAACTTGTGTTTATGTGAGACACAGACCAAATCCCAAGCAGCAGCGGGAGTAGTTCATGTCCGTGTTATACTGTTGGCGGAGAACTGAGCGACAAGAATCTGGAAGAGAGGATAAACATCCAGTTTTGTGTGAAGATTGGTAAAAGTGCTAGTGAAACGTTAGTGCTATTAACAGTGGCTTATGGTGAGTACACTTTGAAGAAACTGAGTGATTTTGAATGGCATAGGCCGTTCAGGGTAGGATGAGAGCTGTGCAAGATGACCCAAGAAGTGGACAGCCAAAAACGCAAAGGACAGATGCAACTGTGGACAGAGTACGAACCTTTGTGCTCTCAGATCGAAGATTAGTTGTGAGACTAACAGCAGAAGAATTGAATATGAAGAAGAATTGAATATGAATAAGGGAACAGTGCAACAGATTATTACGGAGGATTTGGGAATAAGAAAAATTTCCACGAAGATTGTCCCTCAAATCTTGACAGATGACCAGAAATAATGTTGGCTTCACATTTCATCGGATCTTTTACGCAATGCAGAGATGTTTGATAGGGTCATTACCGTTGATGAAACATTGTGATTTCAATATGACCCGGAAACAAAGCGCGAAATCATGCAGTGGAAAATACAGAGTTCACCTCAGCCAAAAAAAGCGTGCATGTCTGACTCGCAGTTCAAGACCATGCTTGTGTATTTCTTCGATCACAAGGAGATAGTTCACTATACATTCATTGCACAAGGACACAGTGCATCAGCAGTGCTGTTTGGAAGTGATGACAAGTTATGGGAATCTGTTCTGAGGAAAAGACCGGAACCCTGGCCTGACAAGTGGTTTCTCCACCATGATAATGCCCCTGCACATGGTGCATTAAGAATTCACGAGTTTCTGGCTAAGAAAGTCATAATAAAATGTAGCATTTTCCAGCAATGACACCATCGTCTCATGAAGCGTGTAGCTTCACAAGGAGTCATTTCGAAGGTGACAGCAGCCACTGTTGCACATATAAGCAGATTTTGCTTTCACAGGGCCATTCTGGGAATTAAATTGTTGCCCCTTGTATTTTACCTCTTTAAGAGCCACGTATAGCAGCTTGGTTTTTCTTTCCCCCCCATTTGGAAACTAAATAACTTGTGTTAGAAATTAATATTGTACAGAGATCTGAATGGGTGATTTAATTATGATTACTGTTCTTAGCATCTTGTAGTGACCAGATGTGAGGCTTAACTGCTTACATTACTTCATATGCCATCTTACAGTGTGTTCAGGAAGGGGGGCAAGGAAATTTGTGCTCAGGTCACCAGTCAGACAAGAAATTGTACTTGCCATGCATTTCTCCACAAGAGGAACGTACAGACATCGACACGGTTGTATCTTGCTTGGATGCTTTCTCTTCATCTTGACATGCGGACACAACAGTGTCACAGTAACGAAGGTCCTCATACCCTTGCCTGTTACAAATTGGATGTTGTACATATGTGGATAAATAAAAAGAGACAGTCGGGGAGAGTGTTAACAATAGATTAAAAGATTTTCCAACTTGTTGAACTTGATTTTTCACATATCGTGGATGAGCAGCCAGTGGGTTTCTTGATGCCTGTTGATCTCTCTTCTGTTTCAATATCATAAAGTGCTAAGTAACCTCTGCAGTTCATGTAGGATCATCAAGCAGTCTCCAGATTAATGAAACCAATGGCAGAACCTCCAGACAACTCTACATCTCTCTTCACACTGATGTTGTACCTGCAAAATTACAAAATTTCCCAGTCAGTTGGGTATGTAGAAAGGAATGATTAGCCAGGCCAGACAGAGAGGATCTGCTAGGTTCTTATGATCTTATCTGCTTGCATAATGTTTAACTGTCAACACTTTAAGCTGTTTTGGGGCTGCTGTGAAGGGTAATGTGATGTGTTTCTCTGCTTGCCTGTTCCCCATGTGAAGTGCAGAGCTTGGCAGCTGACGCTTTATGCCTGTGTTCTGGCTGTAGGCTGTGACATCAGCCTCCGACCTGGATGGCGACTCTCTATCCCCTGAACATGGAAGGAGCAGCGCCAAAGGAACGCCCCGTGTGATTGGAAACCTGCCAATAGCAGAGTATGAAGGGTCCCCCCGACGCTATGGGCCCCGGCATCTTGACGTGTCACATTCGCATCCTTTGCTGCCCTCTGCCCAGAGTCTGTTGGCTTCCCCTTCTGTTTACCCGCCGCGGCCTGGCTTCCCTCAGGTGAATACGTAACTGAGCGCCTGTTGTTGTTATCAATACTTGATGGAGCTCACTCAACAATGTGTCATTGTAATGGCAGCGTGTCCTTCCCACTGCGATGGAACCTGATCTCGCGGTGCCAGTATCAGCAACACCCTCACCAGTGGCGGGTACGGCAACGACAGCGTTCGACTACCTTTATGAATTTTCTGAAACACGGAAGGTACTCGAAGAATTTTTCAAGTGCCCCCCTGCACCGTCAGGGGAGGAGACCAACTCTGCAGCAGGTGACTTCCAGGTGAGAGTTAATTAGAAGCCATTCATCATGTTGAAAACTGTTTAATGGAGGAATCAGGATAACTCAGTCACTTTCGTCACTCGGTTAAGAGGCTGAAGGACCAGGAAATTGGGTTTGATTCATAGTAAGGGCAGAGATTGTTCTCTTCTTCATGGTGTCCAGATTGTTAAGGCAGAGGATTTAATGGAGATAATGGTATTAAAAAATGTAGCGATCTGTCAGCCGCACAGTGCACGCTGCTCATGAAGTAGTGTGGCATGTCTGTTAGAGATTAAGATAATAATTACTAGAAATTGGAGTTGTGATCGTTTACATCCATTTGGTGCATACATTTGGACATGTGTGCAGTTCAACTTGTGTAATGAGAACTGAGGTTGAGGCGGGCTGGCCAGATAGAGAACTGAGGTGTAGCTGAGAATCAGAGAGTAGTGTTTATGAGGACTGGGTTGAGTTGACCCAGTAAGCACTCAGACATATTTGTGTTAGTTCCAGGAGTTGGATTATGAGTTGCGGCGGCAGGCTGGCAGTGCCTATGTTGGACAGCGGTTAGCTAAAGGTCCATCACACCAGGACAGCCTGGAACAGGGGGTGATAGAGGATGGTACCTCACCAAGCAAACTCACGAGCATCACCACCCCACAGCAGGCAGACTTAGATACTTTAGAGGTGAGAAATGTAGTTGATACAGCATTGTAAAGTAACCAAATAGCTAATTAGAGCTTTAAGATGGAATGAATGCTTTAATCCTTCAAAGTACAGCAGTTCTGTTAAGTTAGGAGGAGGAAACAGTTCATTTATTAAATTTGGCTCATTGATTTTGCCTCTGCATTATGGGTAATATTAGGCTTACATGAAGTACATTATATCGTATTGTGTCACTATTATTAAGTGTTAAAAGTTGAGACACTTTAGAGGAGACAAACAGGAATTGCAGTGAAATATGTGTGTCTGTGCGTGTGTGAGACAGGAACAGGATGTGGAAACAGAAGGTCACTTTCTGGACCTGTCAGCCGACACAACTGGGTCCACAGAGGATCTGGGTGACACAGAAGTTGGTGGCCTGCAGGTGGGCCATTCCCGCAACTTCACCCTGTCCCCCGAGACAACGGACTGTGACTCAAACTGCGGTGATCTGGATAGTGAGGTGTCACTGCTCTTGTTGGAGAGCGAGGGTCCTACAGGCGGTAGCATTGATAACCCCAACCAGCTGGCACCTGATTCCATGAGACTGTACTCCAGTATGCCCGTGCTAGAGGATGGGTTGTCATCTGGCCACGCGTCTGACACAGATAACAACAATCCAACTGTGATGAAGCTAATGAAGCGGCAGATAACAGAGATCGAGCGCGAGATCAATACGCAGCGAGCCACTAACAAGGAGAAGTCTGCAACACCAGTAGCGGACACTGGCAGTGCGGAGCTGTTCCCTGTATCCACCACAAAGAGTAGAGACAATTCGTATGACACCGTTGATCCAGACCTGGAGGCACTGGACCCACTGCATGGTGAGGAACTTTTTGTCTTTTCATTACTCCTTGAAAAGTTGCATTATTAAGTAATACTTACAAAACAGTGAAGGCTGCCTGACTGGAGGTCATGTCTGTCCATCAGTCTGTCTCCATATATCACAGCCGGTATGATAGAATTGTTTACATTTGATGTAACAACAAATAGTTAATGTTGGAGAGGTTACCGACCTTGCTTTGTAATTTGATGTGATGCGTCATATTTCAGCAGGGGCTCAGACTACACCGCCGCCTCCAGCCCCCCAGCCCCACCGCAGTATGAGTCTTGACCCCCCACAGATGAGCAGCGACTCGGTGGAAGCCGCCATCAAGGACATACGCCTTGCTCTGCAGCGCACCAAGACATTGCCCCTTAAGAGTTCCCCAGGGGCTGTGGAATCTCTAGAATTGACCAATAGCCCCATCTGGGTGCCACGGTGAGTACATTGCTCCCTGCACTGCCTGGCAAAATCAGACGTGTGTTTGACATTCATTTTCGACCTTCTCCTTCGAAGTCTGTTCTACTGTCTGCTTCACACATCTCTCTTGCAGGAGACGAACTGGCCCGTCTACCAGTGGGGAGCCAGCGGCTGTTACAGAGCAACGCAAAGCTCGCACTGGTGAGGATGGAGGGGAGGAAGGTGAGTGGGTACCTCACTCTTTGTGTTGCCTGCAAGTGGCAGATCTCTGGCATGGGTGATCTTGTAGCATGTTTTTAGGATAAGCAGGAGAATATGTGTGGCTTCTGTAGTTAATGTAAAAGCTAAAAAGCTATCCCTGTAACAGGCCATGGAGGCCCATAGTGTTGTGAGACATTTAAGTTCCCACATTTTTCCAAACAGTTGGCTCACAGATGGTGATGAGGTTGTCAGCTTTCGTTATCACAGTATGTGTAGCCTCAGTAAAGCATATGTAGTTGAAGCATATCACTGTGACATAACAGGGTGTTTCACGACTTTAGCGCATACCTGCAGGAGGTGATTTCCTAGGTCTTTGTGATCAAAAAAGTCATAAACATGTGTCCAATTTTGAACAGTTATTGAGTTATGACTGTTTTTTCATTCCTGTACACACCCTCGTGTGAACTGCGTCTATCATCTGCCAGGTCGCTATTTTTAGCTAGCTACAGACAGCGTTTTCGTTATCTCGACAGTTGAGACGTACCTAAGGCATGGTGGGTTGGTATGTCCTGCGCGGTTCACAGCCGAGCGGCAGCCTGTGTTGTGGCTGGCGGTGGCATTTTCGAAAATCAGCTTTAAGCACCAATAAATTCAAATTAAAGGTAATTTCACGAAGTTAACTTTACATTCATACTTTAAATGTATCATGTACTATGCTGGTTTATTATTTTGTTCCATTTATTGTCTGTAATCGTTACCTTCTATTCTGAGTTTAAAATGGTCATAACTCTGTAACCAAAATTGACACCTGTTTATATGAACTTTTTTGATCACAAAGACCTAGATAATCACCTCCTGCAGTTATGCCCTAAAGTTGTGAAACACTCTGTATAACTTCCAAGTGTAACTCTCTTCAGTAAGATCCAATACTTTGTGATAGTGGTACATTAGTTCAAATATGTTTCTGGACACTGTCCGTCATCCTGTTTATATTTCAAAACTCATTCCAGTTGCAAAATTGTGACAACAGTTTATTCCATCTTTTGACAGTGTTGACTCTCTCCAGAATCTTTTCCATTTGTACAAGTCAGAAGATGACAGATCTCCAGTTCCTTCTGTTTTCTGACAGTCTTTAATTTATCTTCAATTTCATACCAGCTCTGTTCTCTTTTTGTGATGTCTTACAGACCCTTCCAGAACCATGTTGTTCCAGGTTCCTCCATGCCTCTCTTTCCTTCATATTCTGATTCAAGCAACTGCCACTGTATCCTTGTTCTGCCCCTGTTTATGTTTCCAAACCATTGTAACCATTTCTCATCAAAGTCTGTAAACAAATCGTTTTAGATTTCAGCTTAAAAAAAAGTTCTTTGTAATTCAGTCCTTTCTTGAAGATAAATGTCTTCTGGTACATGACGCCGTGTACTTTGGTACCAACATTTTGATGGAACTTGCAGCCTCCATCTTTGGGGTTTCCTGCAATTTGCATTTTCAGTTTTCTTTGTATTAGTAGAAATATTGATTTGAAATTGAAATTAAAATTGTTGAGCTTAATATTACAGTGTAAGATTTTAGGCTTTCACGGTGGTGACTATGAAGAAAGCAATCTTCTGGGATTTGGCACCGTGTATATGTGGTGTTAACTGATGTTTTGGAGGAACATATCGCCTCCATCTTCAGGGTAGAAGGAAAAATATAAGAAATCCGCAAGCGAAGAGACCGAGAACCGGTAAAAGGAGACTGGTGATGGAAATATACACAGCTATGTGAGCTCACAGCTCCTTCTACCCTGAAGATGGAGGCGATACGTTCCTCCGAAACATCGGTTAACACCACATATACACGGTGCCAAATCCCAGAAGACTGCTTTCTTC